>NW_027270120.1:0-13361 GCF_030848805.1 Temnothorax longispinosus | reverse complement strand
GTCCGACATCAGTATATTACAATTTGCAATAGAGTAGGGTAGAGCGGAGTCAAAAGTAACGCGGGTCTCTCTCTCTCTCTCTCTCTCTCTCTCTCTCTCTCTCTCTCTCTCTCTCTCTCTCTCTCTCTCTCTCGCCTCTCTCTCTCTCTCCCTCTCTCTCTCCCTCTCTCTCCCTCTCTTTCCCTCTCTCTCCCTCTCTCTCTCTCTCTCTCTCTCTCTCTCTCTCTCTCTCTCCGGCCGTGCGTGATATTGTTATCTCTAAAAAGCGTGCACGGCGTACGCTAAAACAGAGAGAGGTCTGCGGTAATGACTCAGATAGGACGGTCTACGTCAACGAACTGCTTCCTAAGGAGACTTATGGCCTGCTTCAGCAAACTAAACGTGTCGCCAAGGAGAAATCATATAAGTATGTGTGGGTGAGAGATGGACGTGTTCGGGTCAGACAGTCCGACGGCGGGCCTGTAATTCAGATTAATTCTTGTACTGACCTTGACACGCTCCTTTGACGGGCACATTCCGACTGCTTATCATCTTCCGTTTCAATTCGTCAATCGGCTTTGAATACTTCTCACTTCAGTGTTGCTCAATTTAATGCGAACTCTCTTCGAGGTCACATCGACTACATTCGATCATACTTCCATGCTAACTTTTATCACATAATCTCGGTCTCTGAGACATGGCTTAACGCCAATATCTCAGACGAACTAGTTGCTCTGGATGACTACTTCCTTATCCGACATGATCGTGTGAGTCAGATTGGTGGTGGGGTAGCATGTTATGTGCATAAATCGCTTAAGGTCAGGATCTTAGCTTCACCCTCAGGCAACGTCTATGTTAATGAACCTGAGTATCTTCTTGTCGAGGTGCGTCTGTCAAGTGGCGATTTGGTGCTTCTTGCGTCCATCTATAGAAGACCTAAGGGACTCTTCTTACATGAGTTTGTTGAGTCATTAGCTCGATTCTCGCACCTTTATAAGAATATAATTATTAGCGGCGATTTAAACTGCAATCTATTGTCGACAAATTGCGAGGCGCAGTACTTGCGTGGAATCATGTCTAGCCTATCTTTACATATTGTGGACTCCGGTCCTACGCATCATACAGCTTGTTCTGACTCATGGCTTGATATTTTTGCGGTGGATGACGTGGACAAGGTGTCATTCATGAAGTCTGCGAGTCCTTTTATCGTTGGGCACGATATTATTGCGCTTTCTTTAACACTTAATGCTAATCATACAGCTGATCGATCCATCTCTCGACGTAATTACAAGCGCATAGATTGTTCAGTGTTCACTGAATTTCTCGGTTCTATTGCTGGTGAGGTGAGAGCCGCGATCGATGGTTTGTCTAATGATGCGGATGTCGATGGATTTTGTGAGGTACTGTCTCATCACTTACTAAGAGCACTTGACACCTTTGCTCCTTTACGTGTGTTTGTTGTTAGGAAACCTCCTGTGAAATGGCTCACGAGGGAATTGGTTGATCGATTGCGCTATCGTAACCGGTTATATAAGCGCGCCAAACGGACTAACTGTTTGTTAAGCTATGCCATGTATCGACTGTTTCGCAATCAGCTAAATGCTGACATCAAATGTGCGAAGAGTGAATTTCACTTCAAATCTCTTATTAGTATTACGGATCCAGCAAAACTTTGGAGGGAGCTAGCACGACTTGGTCTTGCGAAGTCATCTCACACTTCTCCTCTTCATTTCTTTACTTCTAATCAGCTCAACTCTTATTATTCCTCTGTTTCCAATGTCCAACCTCCTTGCCTACACTCTGACTTCATTTCTGCAATTGCCTCCGTAAATCGTCCTTCTGATCGTCCTGAGTTTGTTTTCTCACCTTTTTCTGCTCAGTCCGTTTTCGAGCTTATTACTGCCCAGTCCATCCACTCTTATGCCTCCGGTTCTGATGGTATTCCTCTATATGCTCTCCGTATCGCATGGCCAGTGGTCTCATCCTGTATTACAACTTTGCTTAATCGTTCTCTTGACGCTGCTTTGTTTCCATCCAAGTGGAAGAAAGCATATATTCGCCCTCTCTCTAAAATTCGCACACCTCTATCCCCGTCTGACACTAGACCAATTGCGAATTTACCTGAACTATCTAAACTATTAGAGAGAATAGTTGCTTCGCAGATTGTTGAGTACTTGAATCATCATAATATCCTAAATCCCAGGCAATCTGCGTATCGTGTGGGTTATAGCACGCAGTCTGCGCTCCTGCGTGTTTGCAACGACATTAGGCAGGGAATTGACGTTGGACTCTTGACCATTATGATACTGTTCGACTTCAGCAAGGCGTTCGATACTGTCCCTCACTTGCAGCTGCTTATTAAACTCAAGGAGATTGGTTTCTCAGATGCAGTTCTAAACTGGATTTTCTCCTATTTGACCGGCCGCTCTCAAGCTGTTATTGACGATACTGGCAATCTTTCTGATTGGATTTTCACTTCTTGTGGTGTTCCTCAAGGCTCCGTGCTTGGCCCATTGTTGTTTTCTCTGTTTATCAATGATATATGTTATATACTTTCTTATGTGTTTCATATGATTTTTGCAGATGATGTTCAAATTTATTGTCAGTGTTCACCTGCTGATATCCCCCTTGCTTTGGAGCTAATGTCGAGAGATGCCAATGCAATTTTTGAGTATGCTAACAGGAATGGGCTCAAGCTCAACCCAACCAAGTCTAAAGTCATTATATTTGGTAGTCAAGCATATGTCACTGGTATTGATCTTGGCTGTTTATCTCCCATTATCGTGAATAACACCCCAATAAGAACAGTATTGTTTTATATACGTATATTAAACGTAAGTATGGTATAAAACTGGTATAGGTATATGGCATATACGTATAT
Organism: Temnothorax longispinosus; assembly: GCF_030848805.1. Classification (NCBI taxonomy): domain Eukaryota; kingdom Metazoa; phylum Arthropoda; class Insecta; order Hymenoptera; family Formicidae; genus Temnothorax; species Temnothorax longispinosus. The sequence goes on along the minus strand of NW_027270120.1, from coordinate 10,501 downwards.
AGAATTAACGTTTTTTATACGATAGTGTAATATACGTTTATAACACTCGTTTTTACTACGTATGTTTAATACGAAACGTACTTTATACGTTGGAAAATAGTTTATGTAACACCAGAATTTCATCTACGTTTATAATACGTATAAAAATAATATAATATTCTATTTAAATAAGCGTTTTTTTAATACGTTTATAATTTGCAAAAAATATCCCTTTAAATAACGTCTTAGGAATAGGATTTAATATCCAGGTATGATATATTTTTTAAATACGTTAATAAAAGGTTGAGCGTATATTATATTTATATGCTTTCACCGCGGCAATTTTTAACAAATAATAAACGTACTTTATACGTTGAAAAATAGTTTATGTAACACCAGAATTTCATCTACGTTTATAATACGTATAAAAATAATATAATATTCTATTTAAATAAGCGTTTTTTTAATACGTTTATAATTTGCAAAAAATATCCCTTTAAATAACGTCTTAGGAATAGGATTTAATATCCAGGTATGATATACTTTTTAAATATGTTAATAAAAGGTTGAGCGTATATTATATTTATATGCTTTTACCGCGGCAATTTTTAACAAATAATAAACGTATTTTATACCACATCCTGTTATGACATATGTAGACTATATATAACGTTTACATCAAATTAAGAAGTAGTCTACCACGTAAGGCAGTTGGCTCACGATGCAGAGGTCCCGAGTTCGAATCCCACCAAGGTAAGTGTGTTTTTCAAATACAAAAAAATATTTATAATCATGGACTGCATCTTAAGAAACAAATTTAGTTAAAAAATAGTAATAAAATTTCGAAATAAATAATTTTTTTTATTTCGGGTGAATAATTATTCGAATTTAATTCGTATATGTATAACGTTTAATACGCGAATAAAAATTGGTATATGAAAACGTATATGAGACGGTCATAGAAACGGAAATTATACTCAAGTCATATACGTTTAATATATCATGTTTATACTATACGTTAATACCATAAATATACGTATATTATACCTTCTTGTTCTTATTGGGACCTCCTCTACCATTTGTAAGTGAGGTGAGAAACTTAGGCGTGGTATTTACGTCCAATCTCTCTTGGACTAAACACATCTCGTTAGTCTCGCAAAAAGTCCACTTTGCATTGCATAATCTAAAATTTAATAAAAATTCTCTTTCCACCGACCTTAGGATAAAGCTAGTCGTCACTCTTATCACGCCTCATATTGACTACTGTTGTCTTGTTTATCATGGACTTAGTAAAGAGTTAAACACCAAATTACAACGTCTTGTCAATTGCTGTATTCGCTTCATTTTTAATTTAAAGTATGATGAACATATTACTCCTTACAGACGTCGACTGAAGTGGCTCACTGTTGAGAATAGGCGGCTGTACTTTCTTGGATGTCAGATATATCGTATTCTTTATATGAGTTCGCCTGTGTATCTCCGTGAGCTGTTTATTTCTCCTGATCTGTCACTGAAGCGATCTGACCGACTAGCTTCATTGGCTGCTCAAACTTTCTACATTCCGGCTCATAGAACTACCACCTACAGAAATTCTTTTCTGCTTTCGTCGATATATTTCTGGCACTCTCTTCCTGGCACTATAAAATCAGCATCTTCCCTTCCTGCCTTCAAGAGTCTTCTTAGTGCCTACTTACATGCGTCTGAATCTGAGTGACCGGTTTATTCCTTTTTCTTCTTTCCGTGCTTGTCCTTTGTTTTGCCTGTGAGGTGCTATTCGGTTGGTTGTGAGTTGCGTTGTCTTAGTTGCGTTAGTCTTGGCTGCGTTGCGATTAGGTTTAAGTTGCGTTAGTCTTAGCTGCGTTGCGATTAGGTTTAAGTTGCGTTAGTCTTAGTTGCGGTAATTATAAGTAGCTTTTAAGTTTTTAATCTTTCTTGTCTTGCGTTAGTCTGTTGCGCTGATGCGATTAGTTTTAAGTTGCGTTAGTCTTAGTTGCGGTAATTATAAGTAGTTTTTAAGTTTTCTTGTTTTTGTTGCTTTTATTTATGTTTGTATATGATTGCTTTGTTATCTTTTTTGCCCTTTAGTTTTGCTTGGGCATATAAATATATATATCAATATCAATATCAATCTCTCTCTCTCTCTCTCTCTCTCTCTCTCTCTCTCTCTCTCTTTCTCTCTCTCTCTTAGTTTTTAGATGTACATAGTTAGCATTTAGTTATGTTTAAGTTACATAGTTATATAGTGGAATGCATTATGATCGCCAGCTTTTCTTTCTGTTATCTACCGGCTGCTGCTTCTAACATTATATTGCATTTTATGTTTTTCGCTTTTCTGTATTTTTGCCCTATAGCTGATGTTCGGGCATATTAAACTAATCAATCAATCAATCAATCAATCAATCTCTCTCTCTTCTCTCTCTCTCTCTTCTCTCTCTCTCTCTCTCTCTCTCTCTCTCTCTCCATGAAAATGCGGCTCTTAAAAGAGAACTTTTAGACTTAAAATCGGCTTGTATGGATCGTCAGGACACTGGCGCAAATGAGATCATTGTGTCTGGCCTTCCGGAACCACTTTCTGAGGCTCCCTCTGTAATGGCGCGCAACCTACTTGTTGCACTTGGTGCATCAGATTTGTCTCCTCATATTTTGAATGTTAGAACTGTCCGTAGGTCTCCCCCTGACTCTGCTTCTGCCAACTCCAAAGCCACAGTGACTGGTAACTCACTTATCGTCACTGTGTCCTCCAATTCTGTTAGTGAGATTATAATCTCGAAGAAGCGAGCCAAAGGTGATCTCAAGCAGGGGGAGGTCTGCGGAAATGACTCTAAAACTGCTGTATTTGGTTAACGAATTACTCTCAAAGGAGTGTTATGAGTTGCTACAGCAGACTAAACGTTTAGCTAAGGAGCGATTGTACAAATATGTATGGGTGAGACGGGGGCGTATTTGTGTGAGGCAATCCGATGGTTCGCCTGTTATTTATATAAGATCTGCTGCAGACCTGACTTGTCTTGATTGACCGTGCCGGATGTGTCCACAGAGGCACTCAAATGGCATTGAATCTAATTTCCGAGTTGCCCAATTCAATGCGAATTCTCTTCGTGGTCATATTGAGCTTGTCAGGCTCCACTTCGACTCTAATCCGTTTCACATTATTTCTATTTCCGAAACTTGGCTTCATGATGGTGTTTCTGACGAACTTGTGGCCTTGGATGGTTATTTTATGATCCGCCATGATCGGGTTGGGCGTATGGGTGGGGGCGTGGCCTGTTACGTCCATCATTCACTTAAGGCTAAGCTAATTGCGTCTTCTGTTGCAACTCATTTTAATGCTCCTGAATTTCTTCTGATTGAAATTCGACTGCCATGTAACGAAACTATACTATTTGCGTCTGTATATAGGAGACCCAAGGGTTTTCTTTTCCAAGATTTTGCACTAGCACTCACTAATGTATCTCATCTCTATAAAAATATTATCATTGGCGGCGATCTAAATTGTAATCTACTGTCCAACTGCTTTGAAGCCAACTTCTTGCGTGAGTTTATGTCTAGCCTTTCTATGACTATTATTCAATCCGAAGCCACGTACCACACGGCTACCACAGACTCATGGCTTGATGTCCTAGCGGTTGACGACTGTGAGAAGGTCCGTAGATTTTACAAATCTGAGTGCCCATTCATTGCGGGGCATGATCTGATCGAAGTATCGCTGTCACTGGGCGAGAGGTTGGCTACTGAGCGTACCATTGCGAGGCGTTGTTATCGGACTATTGTTGCGGATGAGTTCCAGGACCATCTCCGATCCTTAACTGTGAGCCCTGAAGTTGTGGCGTGTGCAAATGTTACTACTGATTGTGGTGAAATTAGCTATGACCAATCCTCTGTGTCTCATGTTGATAGATTCTGTTCTGTGCTGTCTGAAATCTTACTTGACACTCTGGATGTGGTTGCTCCAGAGCGTACATTTATCATTAAAAAGCCCCCTGTGCGGTGGCTTACAAGCGAACTTAAGACCAGAATTCGTACTCGCAACCAAGTATACAGGCGTGCTAAGCGTTCAAATAGCGCACTCGGTTATTTCTTATACAGGCAATTTCGCAACCAGCTAAATTCAGATATTAAGCGTGCTAAAAGTGAGTTTCAACTTAACTCACTTAAATCCATTACCGACCCAGCAAAGCTATGGAGAGAATTAGCACGTTTAGGCCTTGCCAAGTCTTCCCTTGTTTCTCCACTGCATTACTTCACACCAAATCAATTGAATGTACACTTTGTCTCTGTTTCTGATGCTCATACGTCTTGCTTATTCGATGACTTTATGTCTGCTATATCTAGTGTTCCATGTCCACCCCAACGTCCTGAATTCGTTTTTTCTGTGATCACGCCTTGCATGATCTTTCAGCTTATCTCCACGAGACCACTTCATTCCTATGCAGCAGGAGTTGACGGTATTCCTCTCTATGTTCTGCGTCTGGCTTGGCCTGTAATTTCGTCGCAGTTGACGGCTCTTCTCAATCATTCACTGGAACATTCTACCTTTCCGTCTCAGTGGAAGCGGGCGCTTATTCGTCCTCTATCGAAGATTCGTATCCCGTCATCTCCGTCAGACACGAGACCGATAGCCAATCTGCCAGAGCTATCCAAAGTGCTCGAACGTATCGTTGCCTCGCAGATCAGCGACTATTTAACTGAGCACAATCTTATTAATGTGAGACAGTCTGCTTTTCGTCCTAGTCATAATACTCAGTCTGCGCTTCTACGAGTCTGCGACGACATAAAGAGAGCGATCGACATTGGGTTCATTACTATTATGATCCTCTTCGATTTCAGCAAGGCGTTTGACACGGTGCCTCATTTGCGTCTTCTGATTAAACTTAAAGAGCTGGGTTTTTCTGTCCCTACTCTTATCTGGATCTACTCATACCTCACTGGTCGTTCTCAGGCTGTTGTCGATGACGAGGGTAACTTTTCCTCTTGGTTATTTACGCTATGTGGGGTACCTCAGGGTTCTGTACTTGGCCCACCTCTGTTTACCCTCTACATTAATGACATAGGCAAAGTTCTGATCTACTCTGAATACATGATATTTGCTGATGATATCCAGATCTATCGTTCCTGTGCTCTTGCTGATCTCCTTCATAATCTCAATTTGATCTCAAAAGATGCAAACGCTATCTTTGATTATGCTATTGATAATGGTTTGAAATTGAACCCTGCAAAATCCAAGGTCATCATTTTTGGTAGTGGAACAAACATCAACAACATTGATCTGGACTCATTACCGCCTATAACTGTTAATCATACGCCTCTGCCATATGTAAGGGAGGTGAAGAACCTTGGAGTCTATTTCGAATCGAATCTCTCCTGGAAAAAGCATGTCTCACGTGTCTCGCAGAGAGTTCATCATGCGCTTTACAAATTAAAGTTCAATATGAATTCCCTCTCCACGGAACTTGGAATCAGGCTAGTGACGTCTCTTGTGCTGCCATATCTGGACTACTGCTGCCTTGTCTATCACGGCCTGAGCAAGGAACTTAATCTGAAGTTGCAGAGACTTGTAAACTGCTGCATTAGATTTATCTATAATCTGCGTAAAGATGAGCATATATCGCAATACCGACGTCGCCTTGGGTGGCTGTCTGTAGAGAATAGAAGACTATACTTTCTCGGGTGTCAGACCTATCGCATCATCTACATGGGCTAGCCAACGTATCTTAGTGAACTTCTTACTCCACTTAGCCCATCACTTAGAAGGTCAGAACGTTTAGGTAATTCTTCCTCTCTAATCTTTCAGATTCCAGCTTTCAGAACGGAAATGTATCGTCATTCCTTTCAGATATCGGCTATGAACTTCTGGCATTCTCTCCCTGTAAATGTCACGTCTGCAACCACTATTTTAGCCTTCAAGAGTTGTCTTCGTTCGTATCTATTTTCATTGGAATTTATGGACTGAGCTCCTGTCACTCCTGTTCCTGCCACTCACATTTCTCCTGGTCCTCGCTCTAGCGTGGAACTATTCCTGTGATATTAGTTTTTCTTAATTTAGTTCTGTTAGATTAATTTTCCTAGTTTTATGCCGTGTTTGCGATAATGGCTATTTAGTTGTAGTTGCGTACAGTCATATTTATCAGCTTTGTACATACTTAAGTAGCGTGTTCTCTATATTTCAGTTTACCATGTTTTATTGTAATACTATTATGTTACCTTTGCCCTTTAGCTCTGCTTGGGCATAAATATATTAATCAATCAATCAATCAATCAATCTCTCTCTCTCTCTCTCTCTCTCTCTCTCTCTCTCTCTCTCTCTCTCTCTCTCCATATGTGAGTGAGGTGAAGAACTTGGGAGTCTTTTTCGAGTCTGATCTATCTTGGAGAAAACATATCTTATTTGTCTCGCAGAAGGTCCATGGTGCTTTATACAAGTTAAGATTTAACCGGAATTCTCTCTCCACTGAGTTGAGGATCAAGCTTGTTATGACTCTGGTTCTACCCCATATTGATTATTGCTGTTTGGTTTATCATGGCCTGAGTGGTGATTTGAATAGTAAATTGCAGAGACTGGTTAACTGTTGTGTCAGATTCATCTACAACTTGCGGCGTGATGAGCATATAACGCCGTTTCGACGTCGCCTCGGATGGCTTTCAGTGGAGAACAGAAGACTGTATTTTATCGGGTGTCAAATGTATCGTATTGTTTACATGAATTCGCCTGTGTATTTACGTGAACTTTTCACCCCACTTGATCCACTACTAAGAAGATCTGACAGACTGACCACTTCTTCTCATGTTTTCCACATTCCCTTACATAGAACAACTACCTACAGGAACTCCTTCCATCTTTCGTCCATCTATTTTTGGCATGCTCTTCCTGTTCAAATTACATCGGCGTCTTCGTTTTCAATCTTTAAAAGTCTTCTTCGTGCTCATCTGTTCTCTTCTGAATTTGAGTGTTAGTTCGTGTACTGGTCGGGTCGTACTTGCTGGGTTTAGTATTAGGGTTAGTTTTAGTTTTAGTTTTATTTTTAGTTTTTTTTTTTAAGTTAATTTTAAGTATCATTATGTTACTCACTTAGTGATGTATGCGGAAGTAATGCTTATATTTTTTTGTAGTTTGTTTACTGTTCTTGCCCTTTAGCTTATGCTCGGGCATATAAATATATCAATCAATCAATCTCTCTCTCTCTCTCTCTCTCTCTCTCTCTCCCCCCATCAGTCTCTGATACAATTATTTAGAGGACCAAGAAAGGGAGGGAGGGAGGGAGGGGGAAGTATAAATCAGAGTGTCGCGAGATGGTTTGCAGAGTTGCGCGTCATTCCTCTCAATTGACGCATCGACGAGGGAGATAGAGAGATAAAGAAATCTCGTCATGTCCGTACCAACGTTCGTGGACCTGCAAGGATTCCTCGTCGGGATGAAATTTGTCGTGAAGGAGGTGGCGGTGCTGAGAAAAGGCTGCGTTCTGACGCATCACATCTTTACGTACCCCATGCCGTGGAATCTCCTCACAAAATCCGACAAATCGTGCGCTACCTGGTTGATTCGCAATCACCATGGCTTACGATGGGAAGACGGAAACGTGCCGTACAGCATGGTAAAACGCCTGATTACATCGGCCGTGCTTGGTATGGAAGAAGACGAAGAAGACGATGACGACGAGATGCCGACTCTCGTGTATGTCAAGGGATGCCAGAAACGAGAATGGCTGGTGGATCTGCTGGAGAATTATGCGCGAAAAAACCTAATCGTCGAGACTCTGGATGCGCATTACGAAGATATCGAATCTTTGAATAAACTAGATGACACCAATACTATGCAATGTGGAAAACATGAAAAGAATTGCGCGTTACAAAATGTAATAAAACTATTTAATTGGTAGTCGCGCGCGACGCCATAAAGATTTGCGATCTTTTTTTTAATAAATAAATTATATATAACTTTTTCATAATGTTTTCTTTCTTACTCCCCCTCCTCTCCCCCATCATCACCGTTAGAGTAGGCTTTACTTCCCTCTCTCCTAAAAAATCCACTGCGCAGTTCTATAAACATTAATTCCCCCTTCCCCTTCCCCCGCCACCACATCATTACTTTTTGGAGTTGTCGCGTATACTCGATTAATTTCATATGATCAGTCTTGTCGCGATCGCTTGTACTGACGGTCAACTTCTCAGAGCCTAGAGAGCGAAAATGTTCTCTTTGAAGGATGCAACAGCAGCAGCAGCAACAATGGTGCAAAACGCGTGAATGCCGTGAATTATTACGTGCCAATTCACAACGTTGAAACTCAAACGTATGAGGCCAGATGCAATAGGTAAGTTTTGTTTGAGAGAAAATTAACATATAGAGTCTCCCCCAGTTTTTATATCTTTGCATATTGTAATACTTTCGAAAAATAAAACAATTTTCATTTCTTTTATCCAGCATTTCGGGGGACCGTCGCGTGGTACGTATACTCAGCAGACGATACGCGCTGACAGCTACGGGATATAAATTCCTCGAAATTGGCATCAACGTGGGTCCACCGAGCTACGTGGAGATCGCCGTTGAAGATCATCGAGGAAAGGAACTGCTGTTGTCTCTCGAAACGTGGAAGGCACTCTACGAGCAACGACGAAATATTCAGAATTTCTTTTGCAACGACTTCAAAGATATCCATAGTTTTATAAACGATGGACCGCTAACGGTGAGAGTTTGTACGTCGGTTAATAACGTCAAACTCATACGTCTCGAATCTGTAAACGTACGCTTGATGATGACTGAAGAGTTAAAAAAACAGGCTTTTTTTACACCTAAACGAACGATGTATTTTCTTTGCGTGCATGTCCTTTCCTATATCTAACTTTTATCATATGTTGTTTACGACGAACATGTTCCGACAGGTTCGATGCGTTATTGGGTCGATCATCGTCCCGATGACGTAATTTTTTCCTTTGTCTTTTACGTACTGCGTAGATAGATTGTTTAGCGAATTTGTTTAGTCTACGCGATAACCGCCCCCCTTTTTCCTAGAAAAATGTTGTTTACGACAAACGTGTTCCGACAGGTTCGATGTGTTATCGGGTCGATCATCGTCCCGATGACGTCATGTCTGCCTTTGTCTTTTACGTATTGCGTAGATTGTTTAGTCTACGCGATAACACCCCCTTTTCCTAGAAAAATGTTGTTTACGACGAACTTGTTCCGACAGGTTCGATGCGTCATCGACAAAAAAACACGCTCTTACGCAGTGCGCTATCGAGTTAGTCTTACCATTGTGCGCCGCCTAGCGGCGTCGTTGTGAACGAGGCCCCCGCGGCCCCCGCGGACCCCCACGTGGCCCCCGCGGACTCTCACGCAGCCCCCGCGGCCCACGCGGACCCCGCGGCGCGACCGCGACCGCGACCGCGAACGCGAACGCGGACTTCTCCTCCCGCGGACCCGCGGCGCGGGTGAGTCATCCCGGTGACTCATCCCGGTAACTTATCATGGTGAGTCATCATAGTGGTATGCCAAGGTCAACCCCTCCCCTCCCTCTTCCCCGCGAAATCCGATATCCTTGTGTAACCCGATACCCTTGAGTAATCCGATACCCCGCCCCTCCCCCTATCCCTCACCCCGGCGTTATCTCCTTGTAACCCAATACCCCTGTGTAACCCGATACCCCGCCCCTCCCCCCTCCCCCTCACCCTCCCGCGAAATCCGAGACCCCCCTTCCTCACCCCCCTCGGAGCCCCCGGGATAGAACGCTCATAGGTTAACTACTCACAGGCAATAGTAGATTTTTAACCTATCGGAAGCCGTGTATTAATGCTATATATATATATATATATATATATATATATATATATATATATATATATATGGGGCATTTTTTCTCAAAATAGCCATTCCTCTGCACATTTTATTTTTGAAAATAAAATGCTTTGCGAGATCTCAAAATTTCCGTCGAAAACTCAATTTTTGGATGCCGTATGGCGATTTTCATTTACATTCAAGGGTGGGGCAGTATGACCAAAATATTGCTCAAACCACCCTAAAAATTAGAAAAGTATGCAAATAACATCTAAAATCTAGCAGTTTCTATCAAATTCGATGCAACTTTGAAACAAAATGGTTTATGACATTCAATTAAATATTTTTCAGACGTTACCCCCCATTATAATTAAAATCAACCCTTCAAAACCACCCCTGAATCAACATTTCGACAAATTGACAATTATTTTAAAACAAATAGAGTAAAAAATTTAAATAGAGTTCACGGGCCGTGAAATTCTTTCAGAATATATTTCAATCAAATTCACCCCCATAAGGATCATAACCAATCAATAAAAATCATCTCCTACACATCATTTAGACAACTAGGCAATTATTCACAGGCAATTAAACATAAAACTTTTTTATTAAGTCTACAGGCCATAAAATTCTACTAGAATGTATTTGGATCCAATTCAACCTCATTTTTAGGGGATGATTTTTAAGGGCTGATTTTGATTATCATGGGTGTGAATTTTATCAAAATACATTCTGGTAGAATTATATATATATATA
>NW_027270119.1:0-13357 GCF_030848805.1 Temnothorax longispinosus | reverse complement strand
AGCTCATATCTACTACTGAAGTTAGTACAAGTATGGTTACTAAATCTGTTTACTTGAAACGTATCTTTTTTAAAAAATGAGTCATATCTTGAATTCCAATATAAAAAATATTAAACTATTTTCAATGTATTAGTTTAGATCTTTAAAATGATGTTATGACATTTCCTCAATAGAATTTTGTTCATTACTTATGTAAGTTGAAAACCGATGAATTTGACGAGAAAAACGTTATTTTCATGCAATTAGCAGCCGAACTTTACATGCCATAAGAAATAATGAAATCCCCAAATGCGTAAATATATTAAGTACTAATTTCAGTTAATGTGAGCGTTATACGTTTCCGGTAAATGTAATATAGTGTAATAATTAACTTTCGACTTTTTATCAGACAAACGAATCTCGGAAAAGAAGCAACTTGGACTCCTCATCAGACAAATTGGCGAAAAAAGCCAAGCTCACTGCAGCCGTAAGTAGTTGTAATTCGTTGTTACAATGCACCTAAGTAATACGATAAGTACTGTTTTTATAGTACATATGCTTTTTGCAACAGGACAAATCTGCAGCACGCGATTTGTGCAACGTTAAGTCTCATGCTAATCTCGAGAAAGAGTTAAAAGGCCAAAAGCTGCACCTTCTGGAGAAAGATGGCGAGATTAAACGGCTGACGCTTTTGTTAGAAGAGGCGACGTCATTAAATAATAATTTACAACATAAAGTAATTTCTTATTTCGACGAATTCAAAGGTAAACGCAAATCATATGCTTAAACTTTTGTTATTTGCAGGCTTATTAAAGCAATAATTCAATGCTTATAGAGTTACAGTACAGTTCTTTGTTAACTGCCAGCTTTATAAGGTAATTTGTAAGATGCAAATATGCAAGTAAAAATATATCGATTATAATCAAAAGATATTGCATCTGTCTTACTTTTACAAAATAATAATGTGCCTTGAAAAAACGTCTCTTATTATAAAAATAACAACATGAAATGTAGACAAAACGTTAATGAAATTGTCAGGTCATTTTTGATAATTTACTGTACTGTACATTCCCAACAAATTGTCATTATTGAAAAGTCCCTTTATAAAGCATTCAAATTAATACTAAAATTATAAAAGATATATAGTTTAATTAAATTCACATGAATATAGTTGTTTGTTTGTCAATGTATTTGTAGCCACAGCTGATAAATTGGACGAGTTAAAAAGTCGCGAGGAAGCCAATACACTGCCTGTGGGCTACATTCGTAAGAGCAACGGAACTGTAAGTCGCAACATACGCTGTTCTCTTTCCAGAAACATCTGAAACTCGCTTATTTCATTTACTTTTTAGATCCACTTAGGGAGAGATATTTGGTTATCAACAGAGGCGTACAACTCTGCGGTTGCAAAGCCGCGATCGCTACAAATCGTAGTGGAGAATCTGGCCCTTGTTGTCTATGGACTGGAGACACTGATGGAGTCAAGTGTTTCAGGACATGTCAGCAACAAATACAAGAATAGGGCACTAAAGAAAAAATTAGACGACCGACGCATGCTGGCAATTCAAGGTACGAATATAGACAAATTTGTAATTTCATGTTTTCATTTGAATATTATTTGTATGAAAAATATTAACTTGTATATAACCGCGACCTCTGTACAGACATATACCGATATTGGCTGGTAAACGAAAAGAAACTACCCTCAATTGAGATAGATATTGAGTGTCGCAACGTACCACATTACATCAGTAAGAAAATCAGCGATCTTAATAGGGACACTGATAAGACAAAGGGAATCGTTGCTATCCGGAAAACTGTAAGAAAAGGTAATTTGCGTGCCAACATTTTTTGAATATAAGATAAAATCGGCATAATTGACTAATCTTGCTTTCAGAAACGATTCATCTTAATGAAAATGATAAAATTAATGTTTTAAAGAAGATTAGATTGAAATTTATTTTTATACGAATATAAATAACATATATGTATAGTACAGAAATAAAGTGAAATAATAATATATGTGGTATATTGTTAGCTATATTATTACAGTGCGTGATTAATTAATTTATCTTTTTTTCAGAAGCAATCGATGTCAATGTGCAGGCCGTAACCGATGAGGCAGAAATCGAACTGCGCAAAGTCGGTGTAAACGAGGCCGAGGAGGAAGATGTCGAGGTGGACGAAGTCAAGGAGGAAGATGTCGAGGAGGAAGACGTCGAGGAGGAAGATGTCGAGGAGGAAGATGTCGAGGAAGAAGATGCTGTAAACGGTAATATGGAACTAATAATCTGAAATCTGAAAATAAGTACGCAGTCATATGCATTGTAACAAAAAATGACAAGCAATATATTTATTAGTTTGTAAAGAAAAAGTGAAATTTTTGAAAATCCTGTAATAGCTTCTGAGTTTTCAAAAATCTGTAATAACTTCTGAGTTTTCAAAAATCTGTAATAACTTTTGAGTTTCCAAAAACTTGTGGCTTTAATTTGAAAAATCGTGTTTAGCTCGTTTCAGTACATGTAATTAAAACAGAAATCACCAATATATGTACCTTAATTAGTAACGTAGGTAATGATATTTTACTTAGTTGGATTACAGAAGTGTTCCATATTCATACCAATATGTAAAAATCTTATTATTATAGTGCTTGAAAGCAGCAGCGACTTGATGATGTCACAACGGAACAGCTTTTTAAACGATGATGACGGTAATGTGTTACTTGAAATAAAAATTCGCATAATTACAATTTATTTATTTATAAACAACACAATTCATTGTAAGAATATTGTTGTCATATAAATTATCTAAATAAATTGCCACATACGCATATTCGTGTTAATTGCTATTCTTTTTCGTAATTATGTTTTAGAATGCAATGACAGGCAAAGAAACATCTGCGCAAATAGCGATGAGAAAGAAGAGACCGCGAGAAAGGGAACTGAGTGATAAGGTACAGTTTTATTTCCAAACTTTATTAACCTTTTTTAAAGTATAATACCCGTATTAATAGAAAAGGCAGTCCCGGAGACTGATTGTATCATTTATTGTATCGCTGGCGATATGGCGATATGCCGCGACAAAAATTATTTTGACAAATAAATGCTAACCTTTAACCATCATATCACTATATCAAAATATATCGAAACGATACAAATTGCAGAATCTCCCCCACCCCATCACACCCCCCGTGTTAAGTTGTTAACCAAATTAAAGCTTATATCAGCCATTTAAAATATACGTACAAACTAATGGTTTAACATATGTAACTTTTAGTTTTATTTTTAAAATTAGTTCTCTTAAAAATTAGAGGGTATATCAAATTTGATATTGATATTGATTGATATTGAATCTGAGAAAATTCACTTACCTATTTAAAAAAAAATTAGTTTATTACAATTTTCGATTTTGATAAATAATGCACGCAGACATATCACGCCGGTTATATACTATAATTCATTTAGAAATAAAAATAAATTGTATATATGTAGTTCATTATTAATCTTAAATGGCTGCAAAATTTTTAATATGCTACAAAAATAGCGTTAAGAGATCTATGACATCTTGGAATTTGTGCATATTTTACTAATTACTTAACATTGATTAATGATACACGTAATAGAAAATATGTACAAACGTTCAGTCCTCTCAGACTAAGCAAGGTGATGTCTTTGTGAGAGTGTTGCTCATTTGTAACACTGTACAGCTTGATCTTGAGAACCGCCGATCATCTTCTCGAATGAGTAGATAACAAACTGCACCATAGATCTCCTTAATAGCAACAAGTTCATATATGAGTAATATTCATATTTGCGTAATCCTTGTCACGTTATTTCGGATTGATGCTATACGGTGCTTCATAGTTTCTGCCTGGGGAGGTGCCGTTCTCCGCCGCTGTTGTTTTCAGCAGGCGGTTCTCGATCACTGCCTTTGACGAACGAACTTTTAGCGCTATCTTTGTCATTTAAATAGATTTTACGTCATTTATGAGAGTGAGCTAGAGTGCATATAACAAACGCAAATAATTATTTTTATTCAGTGAATACAATATTCTTCAAAATACACATTATAGAGTGTGTCTAAATTATGTCAATAATGTAACCAAAAAAAGGAACAACGATTTACATCATTTGCTAATAATAAAAGTCACAGTTTGTAAATAAATAATTCTTGAAATTGTATACAGTAATCAGACTATGAAATTAAATTTCCTACTGCGTGATACGTCCAGAATATTTCTAGATTTGCACATGACATGTATAATATCACTGTAGAACATTATAATCTATGTTAATTGAATAATTTCAATATTTTTTAATGTTTCAGATCAACATGACATCATCAAGAATTATTACCTATTTCTGTATACGTATAGTTGTATACGTATTTTATTAATAGATTAATAATATCATTTTAAATATTATAATTTTAATATAACAATAAAAGTTAAATATAAATAAGAAAAAGTCTAATATGTGTATCATTTCCTATGAATAAAAGAGTATTGCTGCGCATAATATGGCTGCGATTTCTAGGGCGGGTAGATGGTAGTGATAGGAGTTAAAAATAATAGTCGGATAAAGTGTAATCGTATTATTCGTATTTGCAAGTATAAAATCCGGGTGTATAAGATTAATCTAAGCATTTATAGTTATACATCAGCGAGCAGGATGATAGTATACGTATTTTCCGATCGACGTGAACGGGATGTGACCCTACGTAATATATTGTATTCGGATGCGGAGAGGATGAGAAGAGGTATTCCCAGCCGCAGGCACGGATAGGATACGCTACGTATTAATGCAGTTAGAGACGGACAAGATATGCATACGTATATGTATACTGGAGAAACGCACATGATGCGTATATACACAATTACAGCTACCAGTGGACAGAATATAGGTATAAATGTATTTGCAGTCAGAAACAGACAAAATAGGTACACGTAATTGCAGACTGACACAGACAGGATACCTATACGCAAATTTAGTCAAAACCGGACAGGATCCATATACGTATTTGCAGTCAAAGACGGACAGGTTAAGTTTACGTTTTACCAGGTAGAGACGGACAGGACGCGTATACGCACGTGCAGATAGAAGCAGTCTGGATGCGTATACGCAAATTCAGTCAAAACCGGACAGGATCCATATACGTATTTGCAGTCAAAGACGGACAGGTTAAGTTTACGTTTTACCAGGTAGAGACGGACAGGACGCGTATACGCACGTCCAGATAAAAACAGTCTGGATGCGTATACGTAAATTCAGTCAAAACCGGACAGGATCCATATACGTATTTGCAGTCAAAGACGGACAGGTTAAGTTTACGTTTTACCAGGTAAAGACGGACAGGACGCGTATACGCACGTGCAGATAGAAGCAGCGTGAATGCGTATACACCATTGCCGTTAAAAGCGGACAGAATGGATATAGATGCATTTCTAATCAGAACCGGACAGGATGCAGATACACACGGACAAGTTCCATTCCGATAGGAATCGGTTAGATGCAGTTAGCCATGCATGCCATACCTTTCCGCTTTTACGGCCAGAAGCCGATAGATTGCGTAACCTATTCCTAACCGTATCTGCCCGTAATTGCGTGGATAGAAACACACAATTTTGCTGACAGAAACAGATAGGTGCGCGTTCTGACCGTTTCTGTCCGGAATTTTTATCAGGGAAACGATTTAACAGAAGAACCAATAAAAAATTTACCTTCCGCGCCTAATCCAGAACCGAATTTCCAAGAGATCACCAGGCTAGAGCTATTTGACAGACAGACAGCATAATTTCTAATTACACCACATGGATCACATTGCAGATCGGGCACTTCAACGGCTTCAACGTCGAGGGGCATGTTTTTGGTTGAAGAACAATCCTATTTAGACGTTCTATCATTTGAACAAATGCTTGATGATGAACAAACAGAACCAAGGTCAGTTGATAGACCCTCCGGAGCCCCTTCCCGCCTATTGTGTACTGTTCATACACATATACTATACTATACACTCCTCCTCCTCCTCCAATAATATGTGCTTGTTAAATATTAACTTTAATAATTTGCAGTTTTAATCTTATTTATTTTAAAATAACGACGATTACACCATGGATGAGTTCAACGCACATGTGGCATTAGCTGAAAGAATTGCTGACGAAGCTAACAAAGCTAACGAAGCTGACGAAGCAATCCGCGAACGGATGACTGATTAGACGAACAACCGGAACAAATTATCTGGTTGCATCCTTCCATATCCCCCTCCTTTGACTAGTCTTTCCTTCGCTATCCTTCAAAGTAATTCCAGGATTTGGACGAAACAAAGCTTAAACTTTGGGGGCTCGTCTGGATAAAAAGTGCGATTATTGAGAGTGGAAATGAGTACGAGGTCTAAATCGGATAAAGCTAAAAAATCAATAATCATTATAAAACCGCTCTAGAAAACCAAGGCAAAATTAAATCGAGTCACTTCCAGTACGCAGTTCAAAATAGTACGACCTACGGCAGTTCAAAACGCAGTTCAATAGCATGGGATTACAGGAAATTTCACTTTGTAAATAGAATACTTTTTTTAGGACGTCGGCAATACAGATTCCCGTAAGTCCAAGGTAGAAATAAACAGGTAGAAGAACTGCTAAAAAGAGGCATCGTAAAACCTTCTCAGCCACCTCTTATAATACACCTATTTGGATTGTACCCAAAAAATGAGAACTCAAAAGGAAACAAATGTTAAAGAATTGTTTTAGATTTTTTCACATCAATTGTCGATTTAACCAAAGAACCAATTAAAAATTTACCTTCCGCGCCTAATCCAGAACCCGAATTTCCAAGAGATCATCAGGCTAGAGCTATTTGACCAGGCAGATAGCATAATTTCTAATATTACACCACATTGATCACATTGCAGATCGGGGCCTTCAACGGCTTCAACGTCGAGGGGGCATGTTTTGGTTGAAGAACAATCGTATTTAGACGTTCTATCGTTGAACAAATGCCTGATGATGAATAAACAGAACCAAGGTCAGTTGATTGACCCTCCGGAGCCCCTTCCCCGCCTATTGTGTACTGTTCATACACATATACTATACTATACACTCCTCCTCCACCTCCTCCAATAATATGTTGCTTGTTAAATATGAACTTCAATAATTTGCAGTTTTAATCTTATTACTTAAAAATAACGACGATTACAACATGGATGAGTTCAACGCACATGTGGCATTAGCTGAAAGAATTGCTGACGAAGCTAACGAAGCTAACGAAGCTGACGAAGCAATCCGCGAACGGATGACTGATTTAACAAACAACCGGAACAAATTAAAAAAAATCATATAACAGTTCATATTATAAGTTTTTTTTTGATAGTACATATATGAAGTATATATACTTGCTAACTTCCTGCCCATCTAGAGTCAATCCAAGCCTTCTCTAACGTCTAATTTTTTTCATGTTATTTCAATTTCTGAGACCTGGCTTCACTCACATATTTCAGACGACTTAGTGCGCATCCCCGGATATTATTTGTTACGGGCAGATAGAGAGGGCAGGGAGGGGGGTGGATCGCGAGTAGCTTGTTATATTCACGATTCGTTGCGTGCGCTGGTTTTGGCGTCGTCGCCTTCCGCCTTCTCGAATGAGTCCAAATTTCTCATTCTCGACATTCGGTGCAGTGCAGGCGGGCCTCTCTTGTTCACTTCCATGTATCGTAGACCGAGAGGTACTAACTTTAGTAAGTACGTTGACACCCTTACCACATTTATGCATAATTCTAAAAACATAATCATTACGGGCGACCTAAACTGCAATCTCCTTGCTTCATCATATGAATCCAATCACCTTAGGAGCACAGTTTCGCAACTGTCGCTTAATATTGTTGAGTCGCAATCGACTTTTCATACTCATTCTTCCGACTCATGGTTGGATGTTTTTATAGTCGACAACATGTGTATAAATGTGTATTACTAAATTTTTTGTGTGGTACATGAGGTGATACACTTCTTATGGACTGGACCCGATTTATTCTCGCCTCCGAAACAAGGAATTAATTATGTAATTTCACTAACTACGATTTATCTCGTTTTAAAATGATAATTAAAAAAACTTACATTTAACAAAATTAAAGATGGCTGAAATAGCTGCTGAAAAATATATGTATAGGCTGCGTTTCGTGTTATTCACTGCCAGTACTGAAAAATCTATAGTGTATGTGACGTAAACAATATAGATTTGCAGTACTGGCAGTGAATATCGGACGCAGCCATATAGTCTTTCAGGATTTGTTGGATTAATTATTTACCTCGTGGCTCGCGGCACATTCCTCGCACTCACGTCCTTCTCGATCGAGATTCGCCGCCATACTGATATGGCACGCGCGCCGTACGCGAGCGGCGCTTCAATCAATTAAAAAATGACTGCTAGAAGTCGACTTTTAGTCGACTTTCCGTCATTTTTAGAAGTCGACTAGAAGTCGACTTATAAATGTCGACTTGCCGTCGACTTTCCGTCAACTGTGCTCTTAGGTCGCTTTATTTCAGTAGTTTATTTCGTGTATTGTCATTAGGCTTTACCATGAGCTGCCAATGCTCATTATACGGTATATTGTATATTGCCGATGAAATCAGTTTATTCACGGTGACTCGCGCGAAACGTCGGTAGATCGCGAGTCCACCTATTGTAAAACTACAAAATTCGACGAATTGAGAGTTTAAAATGACCAACTGAGTTGACTCTGAATTAATCTTCCTTTGACAAATCCTAGGGGGTTTTGATTACTTATGACGTTAAGGTTCAAAGGGGGAAAATGTAACAGTTTAAATACTTTTCCTCAACGTCGACGTGGATCGACAAGTTCAAAACTCATGAAAACGCGGCAATCACACTTCATATATTGCTAGCGAGAGCTCTCTCACATAAGTGACCGTAGACAATATTCTAATAGAATAGGAGTCCGAAGTGAGGCTCACCAGCGTAAAATTGCG
The DNA here is from genome assembly GCF_030848805.1 of Temnothorax longispinosus. Lineage (NCBI taxonomy): Eukaryota > Metazoa > Arthropoda > Insecta > Hymenoptera > Formicidae > Temnothorax > Temnothorax longispinosus. The sequence continues at coordinate 4,401 of NW_027270119.1, read as the reverse complement.
GATACAAGAGATAGTAGAATACATCAGTAGTAGAATAGATAGTAGAATCAATGGAAGATAATAAATTCGCACGTGTCCGTATATACATTCTGCTGCTCTGATGACGACATTGTTGATTGAAATATTACAACTTAGAAATACTTGGATTTGAAGTAGTGACCGGCAAGCTTCCGACTGTTATAACCATCAGGCCTTGCTCCAGGTAGCCGGTGCGAAACTGCACCGCCACGTCCAGGAAGAACACTGCGATATCGGCGCATCTAATTTGAGCAGTTAATATTCTTTTTCTTTCTTTTGTGTTTCCTTAAAGCTAAAGCTTGTGATTAGAATTTAGATTCCTTTTGTAAAGAGGAAGACGCTCCGATCACCACGTTCGTTTTCGTTAAAATTAAATAAACCTTCTTCTGTTCACAAAACACTGCGTAAAATGATTAATTCCAACATAATTAATAAAGAAAATCAAAAATATAATACAATAGCAAAGAAATCTCGAAACGGCTGGAAAAATACACAATTCGTAACACTTTATCTACGAATAAATCTTCTTTTATGAGAGGAATCGTAGTGTGTGTGTGAAGCTAGCGTTTCATTTTGCGAAAACTCACAAATTATGAGAGTTCTGACTTCCTTTTCAATAGTTCTAGAGTTCCTGATAGTTTAAGCCATAGTTCTAGCCATTAAAACCAAAAAACGCGTCAGTACAAACTGAGACGCTAGGTTCACGAAGCGTCTCACTTTGTCCTACACAAGTTCCACTACTGTATCTTATCAGATTTTGCAAGATCTATAGTTCTATAACAGTTCTATAAAGAGTTCTGCCATATAAAAGCAAAAAAATTAATTATAAGGTACTAAAAAAAAATTACAATGTAACAAGTATACCGAGTTGAGACGACAATTGAAATCTCGGAGTTCCGGTTTATAAAATATTTTCTGCTCAGTAGTTCTGAGCATATTGAAGCATTTTCTAAAGAGTTTCGAGTTAGAATCTTTGTGTTATATTTTAAAAAATTAATATTAACCGATAAGTAATCATGACGGAAAAAGATGAGACGCTGTGCGAAATCTCGGAGTTCCGGTTTATATAAAAAAATTTTCGAATAGTTCTGAGCATATAGAAGGATTTTCTAAAAAATTCCCGGCACTAGCAATGTTGTATAATTTTTAAATAAATTAATAACGAACAAAAGTCAAGAATTTATCGAGAATAGGGTGAGACGCTGGTCGATTTTCGACAGTTCTGTGAGTTCTATTATAATTCTCGCGTAGTTCTGAACGTGTTCTATCGTCTTCCAAAGAGTTGTGGCGACAAGCATTATTTATTCATTTTTTAAATAATTTTTATCGCCCGAGAAAGACGCATTTACAGGTACCTATATGGGTGAGATGCTGTAATTATTTTAACGTGTATGCGCGGCAAAGTTTTGCCACTAAAGCGTGTAACTGTAATAAACTGTAACTGATACCTTCTACCACTCTCATGTGTTATTCCAATTTCCTATGAATCAATGTTAAGAATAATAATATTTTGAAAATAAAACGTAAATATAACATTATGGTCAATTTCCTGTAGCAGAGTTCATATCCAGCATGCACATCACATTGTAACATAAGTCACTTTCTGAAACTGGTCGCCATAGCTTTGAAAAAGCAAAGCACTCAATCTCCGGCGATTGACAAAGTTAAAACCGATTTCAGTTTAGCACTGATGCAAGCGGTTATGGAAGGGTTGAACGGCATTTCATTGAGTATCTAAACCGTTCGTATCAGGATATGACAACATAGCACACATACCATAACCTCACTGACAATTCTGCATATCTGTTCTTCACATAGGATTTACACACCATTAAGAGGAAAGGTTTCAAAAATCTTTCAAACAGAATCGCAGTATCGTCTTGCGGGAAGGCAATGACGAAACTGATTCACAGTAATAATTTAAACGCTACTGATTAAATATTTACTCACACGGTCAAAATTTTTGATTTCAAAACAGCGCTATCAGGGTTGGTAGATAGCGTCTATTTCATTCTCGAGACCGAAGATTTTGACGAAATACCGATCAAAACAGAGGGCACACAATTCTTGCTATCCAACCATGACACTGACCATGCAGCAACTAGAAAATCGCCATTTTTTTAATTTTTCAACAATTAACATATATACTGTTCGGCGTATCGCCTTGTATATAGTGTAGTCGTTAGTCTAGCCACTTTATGTTCATATAGCTGTATATAATTCATACTTAGTTGCATAATTCCTAATTAGTTACCCCGTCGCATTTGTAATTCTCGCGCGAAACGTCGGCGGTTCGCGAGCAGTTAAATCATGCGACTCACCTGTCGATGCTGTTATCGCCCATCCGCCGACGGCAGCCACCCCCCCCCCCCGAAAAGGCGAGCAACTACTCGCCCGCGGCACATTTCAGGACCGCGGGCACTCATCGTTCAGAAGTCCGAGAGCACTAGCCTCGAGCTCTCATCAAGTCCGGCCTCCATCGTCACGGAGCCGGGCAGAACGGACCGAAATCGCCCCGCCGCGCGCCGCCTCGCTTAACCAAGAGTGTGCACTTCACCTACTGCTTTTCTTTCCTGCCTGCTCTATTACTTGCTCTCCACTGCTTGATTGCTTGCACGTGCTTGCCGTCGCAGGTCGAACGAGACGAGACCCACGGAGCGGCCACGAGTTCAGAGGACAGGACGAGGCCCGGCGGACTCACGGGGACGACGGCCGACACGGTGAGTCGCTTCGCTTTATTATTTCGCTGCATGCGCTTCTGCCTTCGCGAAAACAGATTGTGAGAGAACTATTAACGATTGTCCCTATGAAACTTTGTACGAGGAGCCTACTCGACAGCAAACGCATTATCGCAGCTTCACAAAGTCTTGCCTCCGGAAAATAATAGCGAAACAATCCCCGTTCAGTATACATAATCTGTTAAGGTCACAAAGCCTCCTTGAAAAACAGGTACGATAATTGTTGATAAGAGCAAGCACATTGTGAGTCAAATGAGGTAGCAAACGCATAACCTTGTCCGGGCGTTCATTGATTACTTACTGCAAGCTATATACTGGGCCTTATTACTACGGCATTTTTTTTATCCTTTTTTTCGGCGACTCCTTTGACAGAGTTTGTCTTGAGCGTGATTCTAACGCATCGGTCGAAAGTTGGTATAGAGTTGTAAAACGTCTTTGGCTAAAAGGTAAACGATATCCGGTGCTAAGCAGATTAAAAAAATGGCATCTATATTGAATGCGGCGAGTGTTGGAAAGATCGTACACTACCGGGAAAGACAAGTCGCCAAGTCCGAGGAAAAAAACGAAGAGCACTGCAACCAAGTTCAAAAAACTGACCAGAGAAATGGAATAAGCCAAAGACAGACACATCAAAAATACCAAATGTACTAATTCGTTTTTCAAACTGTCGAAAAAGGCAAAAACAAAAATTGCTAATGTCGTCACAAATTGCGAGTTTTGTCAAATCGAATAATCGGTCCGCTCATTATACGCAGCAAATCTCCTGCCTGTTGCAACAGATCACAAAAAGTCTCTCTCATGAATGCAGTCACCTGAGGAATACGAAACCACTGATCTTTCGTCATTGACAATGAATTCTATCGTTTTTTTTGTCGAAGGTACCAAGCATAGACACCAATGATTTTTATGCAACACGTGCATAGGAAAAGTCCCCATTACGCACGCAACGCGTGCGTGATAGACCCCTTTCCAGGCACTTGCAACATAAAATAGGGAGTGTAAGCCGTGTGTAAAGATGGAAATTCCCGGGTGCGGTTTACTCGCACTCCGCCGTTCGGCTCGTGCGTAAACTCCGCACCCGGGAATTTTCAATCTATTACCTCACTTGTTACACAAATAACTATTATATCAGCACACACGTGCGTGGAAATGGACCATTCTGCGCGCGCCATCTGTGCGACAAATAGCCAATTTCCCCCCGCGAAAAATTCCCCACTCAAACCCGTGCAGGAATGAGATATTCCGCACGCATTTAAAATATGGAATACTCGAGATTCCCAGCAGCGAAATAATCGACCAAATAAGCAGAGGAGAGCGGTCTCTCGCATCACGAAATAAAAAAAATGGTTCCAAAATAAGATCGAACAAATGCGAAGAGAGCTAGAGCTACCAGTGCAACCACAACCACCTCCGCGAGGAAGGATGAGTTATCCACGGCGGGACCTGGCGGGACGCAATATATAGCCGACCAGCGCCGAGCAGGCTACTACGGGCCGGTGACCCCCTCATTTTATCTCAGCCCAAAACATCTCAGCAAAAATATCTCGTCTATAATATCTCAATCCAAAATGTCTCGTCAGTCCAAATGTCTCGTCCAAAATATCTCAGTCCAAAATATTCAGGCAATAATGTATCGAACAAAAAT
>NW_027270118.1:0-13443 GCF_030848805.1 Temnothorax longispinosus | reverse complement strand
CACCTCTATGAAGTTGGCCGGACAACTTCACGTATCGAACTTCATTAATTGGAATCGATGGTGGTCGTTTGGTGGTCTTTTGGTAGTCTAGTCTGATCGTTTGGTGGTTAGTCGTTTGTCCTGTAAATAAAATGAAATTTCCGGTGTGAAGTTAGCCGGACAATTTTTATTTTTTCAAACCAATTTAAAAACTTTTTTATAGCTCTCTTCGACGCGGAATCGTTTGGTGGTCACGAATGTGATCACCGGGGCGTAAAACGTTTGGTGGTCAACCGTTTTCCCGTTTTTTCCCAAAAATAGAAAAAACCGTATGCGCATAATGCCGTAGACGGAACAATTGTATTTATCACCCAAATTGACTTGATAGGGCTCAATCGACGCGGAAATCGTTTGGTGGTCACGAATATCGTCATTAAAACGTTTGGTGGTCAATGTTTTCCTAAGAAATAGAAAAAACCGTACTCTCCACGCCATTGTTCGCATAACCCCGTGACGTTAGCTCGGTAATTTGAATGAATAAACATGATTTATCATCACTGCCGAATTGGACTTCCATACGGCTCAATCGACGCTGAATCGTTTGGTGGTCACGATATAATCAGTAAAACGTTTGGCTGGTCAACCGTTTTTCCCCAGAAAAAAGGAAAAACCGTATGCTCACGCCATTGGTCGTATGACTCTGTTCTATTACTGCTATTAGTCAGAAAAATTGTATTTTGTCACATCCCAACAAATTTGACTTTGATAGGGCTCACTCAACGCGGAATCATTTGGTGGTCACGACTATTGTCATTAAACACGTTTGGTGGTCAACCGTTTTCTTAGAAATAAAAAAACCGTACTCTCACGCCATTGGTCGCATGATTCCGTGACGTTAGCTCGGTAATTTGATGAATAAAACATTATTTATCAATTAAATTGATTTCCATACGGCTCATCGACGCGGACTCGTTTGGGTGGTCCCGAATTAATCAGTAAACGTTTGGTGGTCAAAGCGTTTTCCCATAAAAAAGGAAAAACCGTATGCTCACCGCCATTGGTCGTATGACCCGTGCTATTAGTCAGAAAAATTGTATTTGTCACCCAAATTGACTTTGAATAGGCTCAATCGGACGCGGAATCGTTTGGTGGTCACGAAATATTGTCATTAAAACTTTTGGTGGTCAATCGTTTTCCTAAGAAATAGTCAAAACTCACGGAGTCATCGACCATGGCGTGAGAGTACGTTTTTATCTATTTCTTAAGGTGATCCTAAAGCCGTGATCCTAGCCGGTTTTTTTCAGTTTTTTTCTTAGCACTAATCTTTTAATTGGCTTTATAGAATCAAATTCTTGTCTAGAATTAAAAGTACGATCAAAATCTAGGTCATGGTGGTCGAATTTATACGCAAAAACGAAAAAAAATTAATATTTTTTGTTTATAACGTGACGACCACCACATATAAATTCGACCACCACTGACCTAGATTTTGATGCGTACTTTAATTCTAGACAAGATTTTTGCATTTCATATAAGCCAATTAAAAGATTTGTGCTAAGAAAAAAACTGAAAAAACCGGCTAGAATCACGGCTTTAGGATCACCTTAAGAAACGATTGACCACCAACCGTTTTAATGACGATTTCGTGACCACCAAACGATTCCGCTTCGATTGGCCGTATTAGAAGTCAATTTGATTGATAAATAATGTTTTTCCATCAAATTACCGAGCTAACCGTCCACGAGTCATGCGACCAATGGTTGTGCGAGTACGGGGGGGGGGGTTTTATCTATTTCTTAGAAAACCCTGACCACCCAAACGTTTTAAAATGACGATATTCGTGACCACCAAACGATTCCGCGTCGATTGAGCCGTATGAAAGTCAATTGATTGATAAATAATGTTCATCTCATCAAATTACCGATCTAACGTTCACGGATTCATGCGACCAATGGCGTGAGAGTACGGTTTTATCTATTTCTTAGGAAAACCATTGACCACCAAACGTTTTAATGACAATATTCGTGACCACCAAACGATTCCGCGTCGATTGAGCCCTATCAAAGTCATTTGGGTGACAAATACAATTTTTCTGACTAATAGCACAGAGTCCTACGACCAATGGCGTGAGCATACGGTTTTTTCCTTTTTTTCTGGGAAAACGGTTGACCACCAAACGTTTTACTGATTATATTCGTGACCACCAAACGATTCCGCGTCGATTGAGCCGTAATGGAAGTCAATTTGATTGATAATAATGGGTGCGTTCAGCCGATACTCCGCTAGCCTAGCGCACGTAAGCAGCGAGCGCTAGTCTGCGGATTATCGGCTGAAACGCACCCAATGTTTTATTCATCAAATTACCGAGCTACTCGTCACGGAGTCATGCGACCAATGGCGTGAGAGAGTACGGTTTTTTCTATTTCTTAGGAAAACCATTGACCACCAAACGTTTTAATGACGATATTCGAGTGACCACCAAACGATTCCGCGTCGATTGAGCCCTATCAAAGTCAATTTGGGTGATAAATACAATTGTTCCGAATACGGCATTATGCGCATACGGTTTTTTCTATTTTCTGGGAAAACGGTTGACCACCAAACGTTTTACCGGTGATATTCGTGACCACCAAACGATTCCGCGTCGAATGAGCTATAAAAAAGTTAAATTGGTTTGAAAAATAAAAATTGTCCCGCTAACTTCACACCGGAAATTTTATTTTTATTTTACAGGAAAACGACTAACCACCAAACGATCGGACTAGACTACCAAAGACCACCAAACGACCCCCAATCGATTCCAATTAATGAAGTTCGATACGTTTGAAGTTGTCCGTCCCACTTCATAGAGGTGCGCGCGGCAGCGCGGCAGTTCAGACGGAACTAGCTTCTAGGGGCTTCTGATGCTGATGTCGCTTTTCCGCGTCTGCCTGGCCGCGTCTGCCGCGTGAAATACCTCGGCAGGCGCGGTATCACCTGTATATACCCTCAATTCCTTAGTACCTTCATAATCGCAGCCGTTATCAGAGTTGTCAGTTTTCACGTTATCAGTTTTAATCATTATACAAACATAAATATACACTAACCTTGGAATCTCCACTCCGGCCATCGTTAATTTCGCTCACTTGTGCGCTGCCGCCGATGCCGCAAATGAAGTTGGATTGATCTCACTTCAATGCGGCAACGTATGGAGTAGTTCAGAAGCCCCTAGATTCTAGTTCCTCTGAACTGCCGCGCGCTGCCGCGCAGCGGCATTTGCCGCAGCCATCAGTTAGAGCAACCTTAAGTGGAAGCCAATCTACAGGATATGCCCTGCAGAAGCCTGTAGATGCCTCGATCTAGAATGAGCTCATAGCTGATATACGCTGCCTCAAATGCTCCGTACTGCCCAATCTCACCATAGTCTGTCGATCGCCTGTATTGTAAGCTACCCGACTTCGACAGGCCTACTAGCGCTTTGTATCGTGCATTCCGCCTACTGCCTTAGTTAGCCTACAGCTACCACTCTGTAGATCGGGATGCTCCATCTACATCTTGTGCCTCAGCCTACAGCATTACGGCATTCCTAGGCCGCGTCCCTACACTTTCGTATAGCTCATGTAAGCCTCAAGCCGTAAGTGCATCACGTGCGCATGTGAGGAGAATGACGACTGATGGTCATTTCTACATCTTGAGGCGACTACAGCTTACTACAGTATGTAGAGCCGGCATTTATCGTCCTTGCGCGTGTTGCGCGATGCCAACGTCGCGCGCGACGATGTCGCGGATTTCGGCTGTCACGTAGGTCACCCCCGCTCGGAGAGCCCGCGCGTCGCGTCGCGTCGCGTCGCGTCGCCCCGTTCAGAATCCCTCCGTGAATACTTATCCTGACGACGATCCGCTCCGAGCTCCGAGCCGAAAAGTCGCGGCGAGTCCCTCGGGTAGGACGGAGCAGCCAGCCCCTCCGAGGGAGGTCACTCGTAGAAGTTTCCTCGTTCTTCGCCTACGTGTTTTTGACAAACAAACGCGGCTGTTTACTCACCAGTCACCCATCCGAGCGCGTTATTTCGCAAACGCGCACGCGAGCGCAGCTATTGGCCCGTCCGATCGCGTACAATCGCGTTATTAGTGTCGATTCAGCAATATGGTCGTACGCAGGGAGTATCTCTCTGATTTTAGATCCGAGCGCGCGGAACGTCGTAGGTAGTGCAGGGCCTGCCGCCGTCATCCCCGCGTCTCACGCCCCAACCGGGATCCACCGTCGACCATGAGCGTGCGTTGCTGCCTGGTCAGCGCGATCGCCTAGCCTCCTCCAACCATGTCACCAGTCTGAGTCATGGTGAGTTTGGTAAACGGTCCTGCCTCTGTCTGGAGCGTCAAACGCGCCGACGGGACGATAAGTGGAGATCCTAAAGAGGTCACCGCTTATGATTGCGCAGTGCACAAAATCGTCAGGGTCGTCGTGGCCAGCAGAGCCCTGTCGATCAGCGACAGCTTGGGCAAGGCGCCTACGGAGCCTACGCCACGCTCCAAGGACACCGTCTCCTCGAGCGGTTCCTCCAGCAATGGCACTGGCGGCGGGAAGAAGAACACGCTCACCTGTCCCAAGTGCGGAGATCCCTGCACGCACGTCGAAACGTTTGTCTGTGAGCAGAACATAGTTTGTTTTGAGTAGGAGATTGTAACGTTGTCCGAGTCGTTGCGAATACTTACTCTATATTTATGTTAAGATCCTATCATGAACAATATACTGTACTGGAATGTGAACTCCCATGCTAGCCCCCGTCAACAAGAAGAAAAAGATGAGTTGCTCTGCGACCATTCTGTCTCTGTTTAGCAGACTTTTGATTGGTCAATGATATTCAATTGTTGTCGCGAAATACAGCAACAGCAAAGAAGAAGAACAGGTTGGTCGCAATTCTCCCTCTGGCTCGTCCCGTTTTCTTCTCGAGTAGAGTGAGTCGAGTTCACCTTCCAGTTTAGTATATAGTTGACTGGATCCTCTACATCTATCTTCATATACTAATGTTGCATTTTAACACAGCACCTACCATTTTTATAAATGATACAGCATCCACAAGATTTGTCAAGTGCGAAAAGTGCCATCATTTCTTCGTCGTGCTGTCTGAGATTGACTCAAAGAGGAGTATGAAGGAAGCGCTCAGGCCGGAAGATGGCAAGCAAGGATTTTACAGGAAGCCTCTTCCACCTCCAAAAAAGGTAACTTGTTTTAATTACGATCATTCAATTTAGTTATACGTACAGACTTTTTTCCAAGTGAAATCAGATACGTTTATATTTGCTTCAATAAAAATGATGCAATGATTTGATATTTTCAGATATTCGAGTATCTAAACAGACACGTTGTGGGCCAGGAATATGCAAAGAAGGTGCTGAGTGTCGCCGTTTACAATCATTACAACAATTTGCCGGCCCAAAACTCGCAGACGCAAACTAACGTTAATCCGGTCAGCACACAGGAGACAAATCATCCCTTCACTCACAGAGGTCCTAAACCACGTAAATAGCAATGTCCCAATATTACAATTGTTAAGAAAAGTATCATGCAATCTGTATATCGTAATTAGAATTTATCACATAAAATTCATGTAGCTTAAATCTATTAACGATTTCTTGAAACAGCGATTGAAGCAGATTGCGATCTGATATAGCAATATTTCCATAATTCCCTTAAAAAACCATATATTATTTCACGCGATTATTGTGAGATGTTTTTTTTTTGCTGCAGACTTACTGCATATATCAGGCATCGGAAATCCGTTTCCAGGAGTCGGGTTTCAGCACACGGTAAATCCGGGAAGTGAACAAAAGGCGAGCAGTCAGTCGGCTCCTGGATCAGCTATATTAGACAGCAAGCAGCATCAGCTGAAACTGGAAAAGAGCAACATACTGCTGCTCGGGCCTACGGGTTCCGGCAAAACGTTACTCGCGCAAACGATAGCGCAATGCCTAGACGTCCCGTTTGCCATCTGTGATTGCACCACTCTCACGCAAGCCGGCTACGTCGGCGAGGATATAGAGAGTGTCATAGCCAAGCTCCTTCAGGATGCCAACTACGTAGTGGATCGTGCTCAAATGGGCATCGTCTTTTTGGACGAGGTCGACAAGATAGGTGCCATCTCCGGAATCCATCAGTTGCGTGACGTGGGCGGGGAAGGTGTGCAGCAAGGAATGCTGAAGATGTTGGAGGGGACGATTGTGAACGTACCGGAAAGAAATAGCTCGAGAAAGTTGCGCGGGGAAATGTTGCAAGTGGACACTACGAATATTCTTTTTGTTGCGTCAGGCGCCTACAGCGGCTTGGACAGGTTGATAGCGCGGCGCAAAAATCGCGGCGGAAAAATATCTTGGATTTGGCGCGACGCTCGCGGCTGAGAGCCCGGCAGGAGGGCGGCGACTTTGGCCGACGTCGCCAATATGTCACCTTCCACCGAGAGGGACAATAAGGAGAAGGACGCGCTATTACAACAAGTGGAAGCCCGAGATCTCATCGACTTTGGCATGATATCCGAGTTCGTCGGCAGGTTCCCCGTGCTCGTGCCTTTTCACACTCTCGACAGAGACATGCTGGCGAGAATTCTTACCGAACCAAAAAATGCCATCGTTCCTCAGTATCAGATGTTGTTCTCAATGGATAAGGTACAGCTTAATAATTTCATTTTCGTAGTAGGTTCAAGATGAATCTAACGTTTTAAATTGCAATAATTGTTAATGACAAATTGTGTTGCGTTTACGCAGGTGGAGCTGACGTTCGACATACACGCATTAAATGCAATTGCCTCTTTAGCAATGGAAAGGAAAACGGGGGCGCGGGGTTTGCGAGCAATAATGGAATCGCTGCTTTTGGAACCGATGTTCGAGGTACCAGGGAGCGACATAGTGTCCGTTCATATTACAGAACAGTGCGTGAACGGCGTTGACAAACCACAGCACGTGAAGCGAGACGATAGCAATGATGATGACATTCAGCAGGCGCAACATGTACATAATTAACAAATAATTAAAGAATGTGACACTTTGGTATAACTGCTCCCTTATCGATAGATGGACAATTTTTAGGCGAAAATTAAATTAGCTCATTTGCGTAAATCGTTATTTTAATTATTTTATTTTATAAAGAACGTAATATATTTTCCTATACATGTAATTATTTCGTATAAAACGAAAATGATATGAGAACAACGCATACATAGTTTTCAAACTGTTTTGTATATTTAGAATATTTCTGAAATTATAATAATTTTTTTGCTACAGTGAATTCTTCGATTTTGGATATTATGTATAATATTGGACATGTTTGCTGCATTATTAATTATACAGATATTGTTTAACGTAGCAAAAGGAGGAATATATATGTGAATATATGTTCCTCCTTTTCATATTTATCTTTTTGTTCCCAAAGAAAATCACGAAAGCCACTTTATAACAGAACCACATTTGTTGCAGAATAACAGTAATATAGACATGAATGCCATATATTGTATTTAAATAATTATTTGATTTCACAATAAGAATGATATTGCAAATTGTAAGTCATATGTGTCTTGCATTTTGCCTACTTGGAACATGCATTATAAATGCCTCTTCCAAGAGAAAGTGTCGCATAAAAGTAGAAAACGTCAGAGAATAATGAGAATATACAGACCTAATTCTTACTTGACAATGGGAAAAATGTAAATAAATTTTGTATCGTTTAATTCATTCGTATTGCAGGGAAAGTCAGAAAATCATACATAATAGCATTCCACGTCCAATCGAGTTTCGCATCCTGCATGCATTTATTGATGGTAACATCAAAAGTAAAGTGGCGTAATATGCGTTCGTATCTAATATCGCAAAGAAATTAAAAATATATATACGCATTCAATCATGTCAACGTCATCAAATCCCAATTTGACAACATAAATGCTATACATTTGACGCGGGTAAAGCGAACTTCCATTACGATGTAAACTGATTAAATGGACTGGCTTAAGATGCGGAAAACAAAAGATTCCAATCAATTAAATACGAAATTGTAACAAGCCATACAATAAAGAGAGTTTTAATGTAACCTATACATAATAAATTTTTGTATATTGTCACGCCAGGATTGTTTGTAATGAAGATCACTATTGTTACGCGTTGTTTATGAAAATTCAGAAAAAGAACACTTGTAGCGCAATAGTTTTAATGAACACGACATTAGCGTTCGTTTCCCGGATAATGGAAGAACGTCAATTATAAAAGAAGACGAAGAAAGTGAAGAATATAAAGAGACTATTTTTATGTCAAAACAATAGATAGAAGTGTTCATGTGTAATATATTGTTCATAGTACAGTAGATTAGTGAAAAGAAAGGTCCGTACGATGTGTACTTATATCATTACTGACGGCGACGGCGACGGCGAGTAGACGGCGATAATCTTTGCGACTGCTGTTGCTGTTGCTGCAACTGCAGCGACTGCAGTTGCTGCTGCATCTGCAGCACAGTGTTTTGCACTGTCATGACGATGTTCGTTGTCTCGCTCAATCGCTGCTCTACTTGCAACAATTGCCGCTGTAGAATCGAACTGGTTCCCTGCTGCAGTTCCCTGCCGTTGTTTTGCTGCATTTGGCGCAGATGAAACTGTGGCAACGGCACCGGCATTTCTACCGTAAAATCATCCATAAGGTCTTCTCCTAAAATAAAGTTTAATACAATTAAATAACATTTAATAAATTCAATATTATTAATAATAAGTAAGAAATGATATAAATAGTATTGAAATTTAATTTATTTTCGAAAGGATTTAATAAAAATCGAATAACATTTCATTTGTAATTGTACATTTACAGTATATTGTGATATTAATTGTAAATAACTCATTTCATTTTTACACTCATTTTCAAAGTTACAAATTTATTTTATTATTTTTAATAATCTTATTAATTTTTATTAATCTTTATTAATATTTATTTAATATTATACTTGTTTATTTAATATTATACTTGTAAATAATTATATAATTATATAATTAATAACATATACCTAGCTTTGCATGGAGATCTCCAGGCACTCGAACCATTTTAAAATGTGTCTCTCTTCCCTCTCCAACTGATCCCTCTCTTATGTGCTTCCCTTTACTGTCGTACCTTCTGCAACGTTTAAAATTTCTCGTGTTTAACAACATATTTGTTTATGTGACTACTTATGAAGTGACTTTCATGTACCGCACAAACAGTTGACGGTTACGTTTGGCAAATCAAATACGCACAATAAATATTTATTCTTCTTAACGCACGATTTATACTGAAATTAATAAGTAACAATATATAATAATATAACAATAAAGTATACATGTATATCATGGAAGCGTCTATATCTAAAAAAAAAACAGCTATAACGGCTATACAGCTAAGGCACTACTTTGTAAAATAAAAAGTTTTTAAAATATTAAGTTTTTAAAAATATTTTTTTACTCTTTAAGGTTTATGTAATAAAATTCTTATAAAAAGTTGTTGATTGAGTAAATTATTTTCCTTAAATAAATTGCCAAAGTTAGGTATCATTTTTAGGCCTCAGAGATAAGTACGCCCTTGAAAAAATTTAAAATTTTATGTTTGCGATTTATAAAAATGATTAAAGTTTGAATATTAATTTTTGAAATAATCGACGACCATCATTTCAATATCAAAGAATAACGCAACACGAGGAGATTGAGACAAAAATTATTCCACAATATTTTATCGAAAGAATGTTCTTTAAATCGAAATAAAATTCTCATCATGTTAGTGTGGCGAAAGGGAGCTAATAGGATCATTCGCAGCTATAATGTGACAATATTCTCCATTTGTCCTGATCAGAGGTTTACTCGAGAACGATTACCGTGCCGGATCACCGTGACTCGGATTATCATATTTTCATTCGCGTCTCATTTTGTTGTAATATCTTCAAACGTTATTATAATGTCTTGCAACAAAAATATATCATATAGAATGATATTTCAGTACAAATGTTTGCAACAATGGAAACGAAAGCTATGCAAACTCGTGCGATCGAATTCGCCGTAAACATGGGGAAAGCGTCAATTTTAACGATAAATACTAATTATTTTACTGTGTTCTGGCGTAAGTTTCTAAAATTTAGGAAATAAATAATTGATAAATAATGAAAGTTATGAAATAAACATTTTATCACAATTCGACATGATTGGTTATATATTATTCGAACGACGAATGCATGATTTATTCAAGTATGTTTCGTGCTCGACCGGATTCAGCGGAACGCGATTTATGCCGGTACCACAGAAAGATTGCGAAACGAAAGAGGGCTGCGGATGAGAGAATAGTATATTACACTACAAGGGCCGAAAGTTGAATCTTCGGCCCTGCGCGTCATGATGCCCCGAGGCGAAGCCGAGGGCATCATGACGAGCAGGACCGAGATTTCAACTTTTGGCCCGCGTAGTGTATACGATTTTTCTTCATAGCCGGTCGAAAGTACGTTATTAATTTTACTTTTTTTAACTTTAAATGTTAATAAGCATGTTTTTGATGCCTGCCCCCGACATTTGCGGCACGAGCGAAGCGAGTGCTGCTGGTCGGGGGGGCAGGCATCAAATATACATTCCAAGAGTCAAGTCTTATCATATTTTGTAAAAATAAATTCACGTGCGTGCCAACGGGGTGACCGTTGGTATGTGTGTGCACGTGTGTCGCGCGGATTCGCACGCCAGGACGATCGATAAGCCGTCCGTCGTCGGGATCGCGTCTTCCTCCGGCCGGTGCATTGAATTTAATGTGCTTTTCAAAATTGACCAAACACTCCATAAAGTTGACGGCTTTAATTTTTTAGATAGGTCCTTAAAATACACAACCAAATTATTTTTCTTCACAGTTTGACAGTGAAGTTTTGTGTTCTATCTGCCACTTTTTATACGTGTCGTAAACAAGATTGTATCGATCAACAGACTTCTTTAATTGGCAATGTATCTGTATTTATTATCAATCGCGCTTCTGCATCGAAATTTCGTATAACTTCTTCCTCGTCTACGGATTCATCAGATGACATATTGACAGAACAATATTGATGACTATTTTTAAGGTTAAAGGGCGTTAAGGTTTAAAGTTATAGAGAGCGCGCGTGTACTTCTCACAGGGAGTAAATGTTAAACTTTCGTCCCTGCTATTAGGGACGAAAGTACGTACTTTCGTCCCTAATAGCAGGGACGAAAGTTTAACATTTACTCCCTGTGAGAAGTACACGCGCGCTCTGTAATAAGTTTGTTACAAGGTTATACTTGAGTTCTTTATTCGTCTAGTACAGTACAATTTCTGACGTAAATAATCGTATAGCGGTACCTCTAATCTACTTAAGCACAGGCATAACATAACAGATGGGCCACTCAGTTAATGACAACTACTAGAAGCATAGGTTAAGGCAACGCACCTAACGCCATCTCGTGAACCACTGCACGTAGAATTGCCGGTGGAATTCAAATATTATTACATGCTCTCTTTTAAATAAAATTAAAAAAAAAAAACTAAAATAAAATAAAAAGAAACAACAGGCTATGATCTCCTCACTAGGCCGGAGGATTCCAGAACATTTATTGATAAACCCAGTCACCGTAACGCTTCGGCGGGGCAATAACGCGACCGCTACGGGTCTTGACCTGACGTCCTAATGCGGGTAAAACCGGTCTTGCTAGCTCGGGCTCACTATCACTATGAGATCGATCACTTATGCGTCGCACGATGCGACCATAGTGCCATTCTTTTCCGTTTTTCTTAAAAAGCACGCGTTCGCCTTCGCTCAGAACTGGTAAAGATTTTGAATGTTTATCGTAGTAATGCTTTTGACTTTCACGTTTACATTCCAACCGGTCTCGTACAATGGCCTCATCCAACGGATCTCTAAGCAAAGTTTCGCGACTGGTAGGTAATTTTGTCTTAATACGACGACCAAAGAATAGTTGTGCGGGCGACAATCGCATGTTAGCAACGGGTGTCACGTTATATTCGAGCAATCGATATGCAAAGAGTTCTACCTCATTAGCCTCATAGCAGCGCTTGAGTATGTTCTTTGCTATGGCCACCCACTTCTCCGCTAGTCCATTACTTTGAGGGTAGCGAGGGCTAGAGCATGATGTAATGAGATAGGTGTAACATTCCCGTGGATGCGCACTCGTCCAAAGTTATGGACCAATCAGGAGTTGGTCGCAAATGCTAAAAGCAATATGGCTGCTAACAGCTGTTGTTGTTAGCTGTCATTCTCGGGCAATAAAGCGAGAAAAGTTATAAACACTAAACAGTTATTAAAATATGTATATAACTTTATATATGTATATAACTTTATTAAAAACAATCGCATAAAAAGATTTCGTATGAATTTTCAATAATAGGCTATTTTTAACATGTAAAGTATTCTAAGCAAAGATACCTAAATATACTTCATTCTTTAGGAATTAAAAATTTATGATTATAATTATAAATTACTCAAATAATACACAACCAATTTTAATATCTGCACAAGCACAAAATCTTACAAAGTAAAATTTGAGCAATTCTAAATAACTGTTTTATCATGCTAACAAATACTTTAAAGCTTGATGATCTATAACTAGTACATTGTATCACTAACTTCTTTGTGTAAGTCAGATCAAATGTTAGAACTAAAAGTGGTTATATATATATATATGTATATATATAAAATAATGCGGTATAATAATGCAAAACTATTTGCATATTTCAGTTTTTGAGGTACCCTGTATGATATTGTGATGATTGATGTACTAACATAAAATTTGATTCTTGTAGTTTAGTAACAGTGGTCTTTTATTTTTAATTTCTTAATAATTTAGAACATGGAATTCGGGATGAATCGAGAGGACGACCGAATGACGTCCATACCTAATCCTTGAAAAAAAAAAGCCTTGATCGACCAGAAAAGTCCACTTATCACGTGCACAAACTACGTATCTTACAATCACAATCTTATTATCACAAAGTTTAGCAGCATTTGCTGGCAGTATTATTTACTTAAAATTATCGCTCCTGATAACAGCATTTCGACACATCAATGGTATAATTACGACTACCAACGATACAGGGGAAGTAAACGAATTTATCACTCATGACGTTTTCTTAGAAATTAAGAGACACCGACAAACGTGACATTGATATAGCATAAGATACCCTCTTTCTTAATTTCGGATAAATGGATTTTCGCGATCTATCGGACGTTCCCAGATAAGGCAGGCGGTCTTAACCTCCGCGCTCCGGCTCAGCCGCGGTTGAAGGCAACAATATTTTACAAATTTCATTATTCGCCGCGCTTTGCATTGTATTTTAACAGATTTTAATTTTATAGTTTACATTTTAATATATATAATTTATCTCACATTCAAATTTCGCGGCTGCATTTGCGACCAATTTCTTATTGGCTGTCCGATCATGCGGCCACCATTATGCGCAATGTTACACCTATCTTATTACATCATG